>NC_134493.1:5284643-5309643 GCF_040206685.1 Ascaphus truei
ATGCCCCACCTTTCGGCCGCCATCACGCCTCTGCCTTTCGGCCGCCCGCCCTTCTGCCTTTCACCCGCCCAGCACTCACACCCCTGCGCCACACAGCCACCACACGCACTAAACAGACACCCGCCACACTCGACACACACCCACCGCCTCTCACCTACCCCACACACTCGACACATACCTGCCGCCTCCTGCCCCTATGCACCAACATCACTGACCAGCTGTCGCCCGCACTCGCCACACACCCACTGCCTCACACTTTAGCAGGACCCCCACCCACAGCCAGCACTCACTACCGACGCGCCACCCATACTGAACACCCACCCGACGCCTCACACCCTAGCAGGACACACGCCTAACATTTTTACATCACTTACAGTACAGTATGTCACCAAAATATACATTGTACTGTGGTGTGTTTAAAATAAACCATTTTTATACAACATCGTATTACATTTTCTTCCATCTTTCTTTTAAACATTATTATCCAACCTTTCCAACAAATACTCAACCTATTGTTCCATGATTTACAAATAATACCACCTATTACGTATTTACATCCCGGGCAATGCCGGGTATATCAGCTAGTATCATATAAATAAGAAATAATATAAATAACAGGTCATGGGAATAAGTGCTTCAGACATAAAAGTAACTTTAAGGAAGAGGAGTCCCTGCTCCGAGGTGCTTACAATCTAATTGGTAGGTAGGGAGAACGTACAGATACAGCAGGAGGGAATTCTAGTAAGTGCGTCTGCAGGGGGCCAAGCTTTATGTATCATGTGTCCAGGATTATCCAGTGCTATTCATATGCTTCTTTAAGCAGATGTGTCTTAAGGTGGGTCTTAAAGGTGGATAGAGAGGGTGTTAGTCGGGTATTGAGGGGAAGGGCATTCCAGAGGTGCGGGGCAGAAAGTGAAAAAGGTTTAAGGCGGGAGAGAGCTTTAGATACAAAGGGCGTAGAAAGAAGTCATCCTTGAGAAGAACGCAAGAGTCGGGATGGTGCATAGCGAGAAATTAGGGCTGAGATGTAAGGAGGGGCAGAAGAATGTAAAGCTTTAAAAGTGAGGAGGAGAATTGAGCGTGAGATACGAGATTTGATCGGAAGCCAGGAGAGGGATTTTAGGAGGGGAGATGCAGAGACAGATTTAGGAAAGAGTAGAGTGATTCTGGCAGCAGCGTTTAGGATAGATTGTAGGGGAGACAGGTGAGAGGCAGGAAGGCCGGACAGCAGGAGGTTGCAGTAATCGAGACGTGAGAGAATGAGGGCCTGTCAGAGTAACAGAGGAAAGAGCGTATCTTTGTGATATTGCGGAGGAAAAAGCAACAAGTTTTAGTAACGTTTTAATATGAGAGGAGAATGAGAGAGAGGAATCAAGTGTAACCCCTAGGCAGCGTGCTTGGGCTACTGGTGATTGATCGTATTTCCAATAGTAATGTGGAAGGAGGTAGTAGGGCCAGGTTTGGGAGGAAGAATAAGGAGCTCTGTTTTTGCCATGTTAAGTTTCAGTCGGCGGATGGCCATCCAAGATGATATTCCAGAGAGGCATTCAGAAACTTTGGTCTGTATAGCAGGTGTAAGGTCAGGGGCTGAAAGGTAAATTTGTGTGTCGTCAGCATAGAGGTGATATTTAAACCCAAAAGATGTGATTAGGTCACCAAGAGAGAGTATGTAGAGAGAAAAGAGAAGGGGTCCCAGGACAGAGATCTGGGGTACCCCCACAGAGAGATCAATAGAGGAGGAGGTGTTAACAAAAGAGACACTGAAAGTACAATGGGAAAGGTAAGAGGAGATCCAGGATAGAGCTTTATTCTGAATATTAAGAATATGGAGAATGTGGAGGAGAAGAGGGTGGTCCATGGTGTCGAATGCTGCAGAGAGGTCGAGTAATATGAGCAGAGTGTAATGACCTCTGTCTTTGGCAGCATGGAGGTAGACGGTTATTTTAGTGAGGGTTTTTTCAGTAGAGTGAGCAGTGCGGAAGCCAGATTGTAGAGGGTCTAGAAGAGAATAGGTGTTGAGAAAGTGTAGCAATCGAGATAATACAATACGTTCAAGGAGTTTGGAGGCAAAAGGCAGGAGGGAGACAGGTCGATAGTTAGGACAGGTAGGGTCAAGCTTGCTATTTTTGAGAAATGGTATAACGGTTGCATGCTTGAAGTAGGATGGAAAGGTACCAGAGTAGAGGGAAGAGTTAAAGATCTGTGTGAGCATAGGGATTACAGAAGGAGCATGAGGTTTTAGGAGATGGGAGGGAATTGGATCAAGAGGGCAAGTGGTAGAGGGAGAAGAGGAGATCAGCAGTGATACATCCTCCTCCAAGATAGCGGAAAAAGAGTCAAGAAAGGCAGGAGGAGAGTTTGGAAGCAGTGTGGGATGGGAGGAGGCAACAGATGGGATGTTCTGACGTATGGATTCCACCTTTTCCTTAAAAAAGTCAGCAAAGTCCTGAGGTGAGATGGAGGAAGAAGAGGAGGCAGCCGAGGGCGGTCTGAGTAGAGAGTCAAAGACAGAATAGAGTCGGCGTGGGTTAGAATTGTGTGTGTTGATTAGTGATGAAAATCAGCTTTGTTTAGCCTGAGAGAGGGCAGAGTTGAAACAGGACAGCATAAATTTGTATAGAATGAAGTCTGCAAGCGTATGAGATTTTCTCCAGAGGTATTCAGAGGAACGAGTGGAGGAATGCAGCATGCGTGTGTGGGAGTTTAGCCAGGGTCTGGGGTTAGAAGGGCGAGCATGGCAGAGAGAAAGCGGGGCATGAAGATCAAGAGAGGAAGATAAGGCAGAGTTGTAGTTCCTGACCAGGTTGTCAGGGTCTGAAGTAGAACTGAGAGAGGAGCGGGAGGAGCGTAAAGTGGAATCAAGAGCTGGTAGGATAATAGAGAGCAGGTTTCTGCAAAAACGAGGACGAGATGGAGATGGAGAGAAGCGAGAGAGAGAAAATGAGATGAGGTGATGGTCAGAGAGAGGAAAAGGGGAAATGGAGAAATCGGAGATAGAGATTGTCCATAACTCAAACCGGTGTGGGGCAGTCAGTGAGAAAGTTTAAGGCGGGAGTGGGCTTTAAATTCATATGCGGTAGATAGAAGTCAACCTTGAGCAGAAAGCAAGAGCCAGGATGGTGTATAGCAAGAAATTAGGGTGATTGTATGAGTGTAAAGCTTTATAAGTGGGGAGGAGAATTGAGTTTGTGATACGGGATTTGATAGTAAGCCAGGAGGAGAGATGCCGAGACAGATTTAGGAAAGAGTAGTGTGATTCTGGCAGCACATTTAGGATAGATTGTAGGGGAGACAGGAAGGCTGGACAGCATTAGGTTACAGTAATCGAGACAGGAGAGAATGATGGCCTGTTTCAGAGACTTAGCAATCGAGCAACAGAGGAAAGGGTATACCTTTTTAATATTGAGGAGGAAAAACACAGGTTTTAACTACCTTTTGAATGTGAGAGGAGAATGTGAGAGCGGAGTAGAGTGTGACCCCTTGGCAGTGTGCTTGTGCTACTGGGTGTATGATGATACTACCAATAGTAATGTGAAAAGAGGTAGTACACTGGCGACACACTTTATTCGAGCTTGGCTAGTCCCACGAATTCGGGTATACCCGGGTGTATTGAGGTTTGTGACTGTTTTCTGCCCGAGTACATTGAGTTATTTTCCAAGCAGGGATTGAAGCATTTTATTCCCGCTGGCTGCAATACTGCACAGTATATATATATAAACTGCATTACAATTCATGAATTTATGCCATCTGGTAGACACGCGAAGCATTGCAGCCTATTAAATCCTAATCATTATCATTTAACAGATCAGCCGCCCATCAGCCAGGCATGAACCCAGGCTGGGAAGGCAAATGCAACGGGGCTTGTCAGAGGTTAGGAGTGGCGCATTCCAGGTATCTGCCAGGTACATACCGGGTATTTGCTCGAATAAAGTGTGTCGGTGCAGTAGGTACAGGTTTGGGAGGAAATATGAGGAGTTCCGTTTTTGACATGTTAAGTTTAAGTCGTCAGAGGGCCATCCAAGATGATATCACAGAGAGACGTTCAGAAACTTTAGTCTGTACAGCAGGTGTAAGGTCAGGGGTTTAAATGTAAGTTTGTGTGTCATCAGCATAGAGGTGATATTTGAACCCAAGAATGTGATTAGGTCACCTAGAGAGAGTGTGTAAAGAGAAAAGAGAAGAGGTCCCAGGACATAGCCCTGGGGTACCCCCACAGAGAGATCGATAGAGGAGGAGGAAGTGTTAGCAAAAGAGACATTGAAAGTACGATGGGAGAGGTAAGATGAAATCTAGGATATAACTTTGTTGCAAATACCAAGAGTACGGAGAATTTGAAGGAGAAGAGGGTGGTCCACAGTATCAAATGCTGAAGAGAGTTTGAATAATATGAGCAGAGTGTAATGACCTTTGTCTTTAGCTGCATGAAGGTCTTTAGTTATTTTAGTGAGGGCTGTTTTAGTGGAGTGAGCAGTGCGGAAGCCACATTGTAGAGGCTCTAGAAGAGAATAGGTGGTGAGAAAATGGAGCAAGTGAGAGAATACAAGACGTTCAAGGAGTTTAGAGGCAAAAGGCAGGATGGAGACAGGTCGATAGTTAAAAAGACAGATAGGGTCAAACTTGCTATTTTTGAGTAAGTTGCACGTTTGAAGGAGCAGGGAAAGGTACCAGAGTAGAGGGAGGAGTTAAAAAATGTTTGTGATCATAGGGATTTGAATTAGGAGCAAGAAGTTTTAGGCGATAGGAGGGATTGGGACATGAGGGCAAGTGGTAGAGGGAGAAGAGGAGATTAGCAATAATACCAGTATATCCTCCTCTCTGGGAATACAGAGCAAGACTCAGGCGCTAACTCTAAACCGGGTAGGCAAGAAGGGGGAGATATAAGAATGCAGTCAATCAAAAAATATTACTATATCTGCTGGAAGCTTGTCACTCCACAGGGAGGTGACACAAACTGGAACAGAGAATCCTGCTGCTCAGACCCCCAAGAGGATCTATCCAAGATCCTTGGTATACAGACAAAACAAAGGAAAAAGGGGGAGCAAAGGAAAAATCAGCAACTATGATAGATACATAAATACAAACCTAGTATATAAAAACCACAATGAGCATACACTTGTGCAAAATAAAGCAAAGTTAAACGCAAGGGGGGGTTAATACATCACTAAAGGTGAAGTGGAAAATGGATAAATATATGAATATATAGACACTACTTACACGGCCATGTGTAAGTACAAGCACATAGAAAGTTCTTTTTAGAAGGAGCGTTCTGTTCTTGTTTGAAGATTTGCTTCAGGAACTGTCCGTAGAACGTGCTGTTCCAATAGCGGAGTCACTCAATGACGTCACTTCCACGCAGCTCCCCCAGAGTTAGATAGGATATATGAAGCGTGTTTCAGATAAGCAATAAAACATTTTATTAAAAAAATTAAAGCACATACACACTCACATGGCGGTAGTAGAGACTTTATACTGTGGGAGTGTATGCGGATTCCTGTTGTAGCTGACACGGACTTTTGTACATGTGAGTGTGTATGCTTTAATTTTTTAATAATATATTTATCAATTTTCCATTCCACTTTTAGTGATGTATACACCCCCCCTTTGCATTTAACTTTGCTTTATTTTGCACAAGTGTACGCTCATTGTGGTTTTTATATACTAGGTGTGTATTTATTTATCATAGTTGCTGATTTTTCCTTTGCTCCCCCTTTTTCCTTTGTTTTGTCTGTATATCCTCCTCTCTGACAGCGGAAAGAGAGTCAAGTAAGGCAGGAAGAGAGTTAGGAAGTGTAGGATGGGAGGAGGGTACAGAGGGGATGTCCTGACGTGTGGATTCCACATTTTTCTTGATATTGTCTGGAAAGTCCAGAGGTGAAATGGACGAAGAAAAACAGGTAGCAGAGGGGGGTCCGAGTAGGGAGTCAAAGACAGAGAAGAGTCGGCGTGGGTTAGACTTGTGCATGTTGATTAGTGAAGAAAAGTAGGTTTGTTTAGCCTGAGAAAGGGCAGAGTTGAAACAGGATAAAATAAGTTTGCAGTGAAGGAAGTCTGCGAGAGTGTGAGATTTCCTTCAGAGGAGTGAGTGCAAGAGCGGAGCATGCATGTATGGCAATTTAGCCAGAGTCTGGGGTTAGGAAAGCAAAAGTGGGGCATGTAGTTCAATAGAGGAGGATAGGGCAGAGTTGTAGTTCCTGACCAGGTTGTCAGGATCTGGAGCAGAGCATAGAGAGGAAAGGGAGGATCACAAAGTGGAATCAAAAATGTGACAGTTAACAGAGCACCGGTCTCTGCAGAAATGAGGGGTAGATATAGGTGGAGAAAGGGAGAAGTGAGAGAGAAAATGAGATAAGATAATGGTCAGAGACGAAAGGAGAAAATTGAGAAATCAGAGAGAGGGGCCATCCTTTTGGGTGCTGACTGCAGCCCACTGTTGAAGGACAAAAGAAGAGGTTAGAGAGAGAGAAAGTGGGAAGCCCAACTGAGAGAGGGGTCATCAATATAGCAGTTGAAGTCCCCAAGGAGAAGAACAGGGGAGTCTGAAGAGAGAAAGAATGAGAGTCAGGATTCAGAGCAAAAGAGAGACATACGGGGGTGAGTAGAGGTAGGTGGGGAATAGATGATCATCAGGTGGACAGAGAGGAGAAAAAAGCTAGACAGTGTGAGCTTCAAAAGAAGAGAAAAGCAAGAGAGGGAGGAATAAGTCGGTTTTGGTAAAAGAAGATAGAAGAGAGGGCTAGCCCCAGGCATCCACCCCAGCTATCAGGGTGCAGAGTGTGTAAAAAAGGTCACCAAAAGAGAGGGCAGATTCCAGTGCAGAATCAGGGTTCAGTTATAGCAAAGAGGAGCAGAGTGTGAGAGAAAAAGAATTTTTGCACAGAGAGAAACTTGTTTGAAAGGGAGAAAATATTCCAAAAGGCACAAGAGAAAAAACGGAGAGAGGACCGAAGGTGACAGGGGAAGGGTATGAGGTTAGAGGAGTTGACCCCAGAAGAAGTAGAAGTTGCATGTGGGTGGCAAGGGCGAGAGCATATTGAAATACAGCAGGGACCAGGATTGGGAAAGATATCCCCAGAAGCAAGAAGGAGAAGCATTGAAAGAAAGAATGTGTCAGGATGATTTCTAGGGTGTGTTTCAGTTCAAGGGGTATAGCTGTGTAGTGTCAGAGGGCATATATAAGAAAGGCGTTCATGTGAGCATAGAAGTGGAAAAGGAAGGAGAGATGGTGATATATGAATAGAATTGGAGACATAATGAGGCTCGTAGAAAGAAATGTGTATTTTGAAAAGATTTGGTCAGAGCAAATATAAATAGTGGAGGAGGCATGGCAGTGACAGTTTAGTGTTGAGACAAGAGAGAGGTCTGGGATAGAAAATGTCCTACTTTCCAGTGCAGTTCGAATTCAAGATTCAGGGCCAGTCCTGTTGAACTTTTACCAGTCCTGTTGAACTCCCTGTTAAACTCCACACTCATGCCACTTAAAAATGGGACACTTTAAAGATGGCCTATTTTTACATGCAGCAGTTGGTCTCCCTCTGTGTCTCTGAGACTGACAGTTTCTCTCTCTTGACTTTATATGCCTTATGATGCATGCACCTGCCAATATTGGCTTTATCTTACACTCTGTAGGTGTGGTCTGTGTGTGTGTGTGTGTGTGTGTGTGTGTGTGTGTGTGTGTGTGTGTGTGTGTGTGTGTGTGTGTGTGTGTGTGTGTGTGTGTGTGTGTGTGTGTGTGTGTGTGTGTGTGTGTGTGTGTGTAGCACTGGCTGGTTTGGGCTATCAGTCTGCCCTCCTCTTGGCAGTAATCCCTGGTAAGGACAGGTTTCCAGGAGTAATCATGGGGTTTCCCCACACCTCTGCAGCTCAGTGAGTCCCAAAGAAGGTATTGTAATCAGGCCTGGTGTCCAATCAGGGGCAAGGGTCTGGTTCCTGCTGGATCTGTAATAAGGGGTTGCACTTCCTAAATTTATTGAGTCTGCCTCTACCTTGAGAGAGGCAAAGTCTACCCTTGAGCAGTGTGCAGGGCAGTGTGCCCTCCCTTAGGGGAGCGTTGGGATACTGTTCCTCTTACTCTATTAGGGAGTAAGGGAAGAGCTAGGATGGCTCCTGGTGCCCGCTGGCTGGGAGTGTAGGTCCAGGGACATCCTAAGGGTGCAGGCCCTAAGCTGCTGATTGACTGCTGTGCCATGTGCATAAAGAATAAAGTGATCCTGTTTAATATACTTCTTGCCTGAGACTGAAATCTATCAGGAAGAAAGCGAAAGAGACTCTCAAGCAGGGATTTCTCCCCTTATCCTGGGGACGGCAAGAGATGGAGGGGCTGTCACCATGAGTACAAGTCAGTTTATACCCCAGAAGCCTGCCCTGATATCCCCTAACATCATGCGGGAGACTCAGGGCTACTGTTTATCAGCATGTATGCACCACACCTCTCCAAGTAACCAGCATAGTTTTCCACGTAATATGTGTGTGTGTGTGTGTGTGTGTGTGTGTGTGTGTGTGTGTGTGTGTGTGTGTGTGTGTGTGTGTGTGTGTGTGTGTGTGTGTGTGTGTGTGTGTGTGTGTGTGTGTGTGTGTGTGTGTGTATCTCTAAATCTCTATTCTTGAAAATTGCAAAGCCAGTACAACCAGCTTCACACTGATGAGAGCCAAAATGTCAAAACAGCTGTCTGTGAGGGGTTTTACTGTGTGAACAGCGAGCATTAGCTTATAAGGGTTCCATGTAAAAATTGATTTCAGGCAAAAGGTGACACGTGTGCTCATTTGCATGTCATTTCACAGAATCCCTTCACCGCAGTGGAAGCACTGAATGCTAGGTGATAATGGTAAAAGACAGGGTTGCAAAACTGTCTAAGACATGTGAATGTGTTCACAAGTGATATTTTATTTGCTATATGCGATATAGTGGAGATTGTCGCCATTTTCACCTACCATAACACATACATACACATGCACGAAAATATGTTATGTATATTTTCTTATTAAGTATTTAATAAATCAATAAAAGTATACAGGTACAGACATTCTTAAGGTCAATATACTGCATCCCCAAACTTACACTGTAAATATAAACTTCTTTAGTTTCATAAAGACTCACTAATCATGTGTGAATCTTACTTATTGCATGGCAGACTCAGTCATATGACCGAAATACAGTAAGAATTTTTTTTGACATGAGTTCTTCGTTTGGTACATAACCTTAAATCTTTGACCTTCCCCGCTATGCTTATAGTTTGTTATAAGTATTTTTAAGATCTTTACATTTTATTTTGTCATTTGACCTTCACCTCTACACTTAAACATATACTTTATCTACACTTTTAGGATAATTTTTCATAGTCATATACTGTATGCATAAAATGTCCTATGGCAATGCAAAGGATTATTCTTGTTCTTCAACCTTCTTTACTGAGAACCCTTTGCTGCATTGTTAGCGCAGTATGCTGTCACAATTATGGGGTAAGGCAGGTTTGTGGACCAGTCTCAGACATGTATATGTTCTTATAAGGGTTCTTTATTATTACTGTTCTTCAGGACACTGATTCTATTGTCCTCTATAATGTTCCAGGATAATTATAATCAGCTGCATAAGAGGATCAACCATACATGGGACTATATTGTGATGCAAGCAAGGGAACAATTGAGGTTAGTGTTATGGTTTGTATTGTATGTGATCCTTAAGTATGTCTTTATTTATATACTGTAGCACAATTAATATTTATATAACGCAAGAAAAATGGCAGAGGCTCTGATTGAGATTTTTACTAGGGTAGGTTTCCTGAGTGAGATCCTAACCGATCAGGGGACACAGTGTCTCTGGGCTACATGTGGGGTGAAAGCCCTCCACTCAGCCCCTTACCACCCCCAAACAAACGGACTGAGTGAGCGGTTCATTGGGACGTTGAAGCGAAGCATTTTTGGAAGCTGAAAAGTGAGACTGGGAAGCTCATTTCCATCACTTGCTCTTTGCATTCTGAGAGGTACTGCAAGAGTCTACCGGCTTCTCCCCTTTTGAGCTTCTGTATGGACGCCGTGTCTGGGGACTGCTTGACCAGTTCTGTGAGAGATGGGAAGGGGATACTCCCAATACTGATACCACATGCTACAGAATGTGGTGGAGCTCAGGGACTGGTTAGAGAGGCTTATGGGGTTAGCACAGGCTAATCTCCAGGCAGCTCAGACCAAGCAGAACTGTTGGTATAATAGAAGTGCCCGTAGCAGAGAATTCATTCCAGGGCAGCAAATGCTTGTTCTGAAGCCCACTCGGCAGAACAAATTTCTAGCTGCCAGGGCCGGACTGTACACAGTTCACGGCAAATGAATTAGTGTTATTATTGTGGTGAACCTGTATCCAGAGACAAATAGGCACTGAACTTACCACATAAATATGCTGAAAGCAAATCATATGAGTAAGCCGGCAGTGCTGGCTATCTATAGACCACCATCGGGGGACCCGATGAGCTAAGCTCTGCCCGACCTCCTGGGAGAAGCCCGACATGGGGCACAGTGGAGCAGGTAGGGATAGATCCCCAGCTTGAAGCTCCCCAGCAGGAGCAAGCGAGAGCTACTGTATGTTAGAGGAGTATCGGGTCCTGTTCACTGATAAGACGGGCAGGATCCATCTAACCAATCACACAGTCTACACTGGGGATCTCAGACCTCTCCACAAAATTGCTTACAGGATTTCTGCAGAGGTGAAGTGGAGAATAGAGGGGGAGGTAGATGAGACGCTGGCCCTAGGGTTAATAATAATAAATGTTTGCTCTTGTTTATCGCTGCTAGTATTACGTAGTGCTTTACAGAGACTTTTTTGCAGACACAATTCCTGCCCCTTAGAGTTTAGAATCTATATTTTTGGGTGCCTGAGGCAAAGGGAGATAACGTGACTTGACCAAGGTCACAAGGAGCTGACACCAGGAATTGAACCAGGTTCCCCTGCTTCAAACTTCGTGCCAGTCAATGGCTACTCACATAGCCACTCCTTCAGCCCAACTGTTCAGTCAGAGTCCTTGGGCTTCACCAGTAGTCTTAGTGCCTAAGAAGGACAGAACCACTATGTAGACTACCAGCAGCTCAATGCACAGACCGTGTCAGAAGCCTATCCAAGCCCCGCATGGATGAGTTTGCCGGGCAAGGTATCTGACTACCATAGATCTGTCCTGGGGGTATTGGCAGATTCCTTTGACCCAGGAGGCGCAGGAGAAGTCAGCTTTCATCACCATGAGTACTTATATGAATTCTTGGTTATGCCATTCGGGATGAAGAATTCCCCGGCTACCTTCCAGGGTATGGTCAATAGTTTACTGGAAGGGATGCAAGGGTTAGCAAGTGCATATCTAGACGATATAGCTGTTTTTAGTGACACCTGGGGGTTCACATCTCGAACATTTAGTAGCGGTGCTTGTGATGGGCGTTCCTGCTACTGCATTTCCTGATCGGTGACCGGCTGTGTGGGATCCGGTGTGCCCCTGCTTCAGTTTACGCGGTTGGAGGCTATTATTCAAGCTTCCTGGGGAACTGGTGTGTTTCAGCTTCCATCTCTGCCTCCATTGCCTAAAGTGCTGTCTGTGGCTGCATGAAGCTATAAGCTATTCTTGCCACGGAGGTGTGTCCATGCATGAGCAGTATGGGCACAAGAAGCTGATTCTTTGTAACTGAAGAATTTAATTACATACCAAGTTTGTTTACAAGCTCGAATTTCAGTGTTTGATGCGGAGGTGGATATCGGGGTTATATGCAGACAAATGGATCTTTTATTAACTGTCATACTAGTTTTATTGTGTATGTCATCACATGTAGATGTAACAAAAAATATGTCGGCAGAACGATTAGATCTTTAAATATCGGAATTGCCGAACATGCAAGACTCATTGCTAAAAACGACACCTCACATCCAGTGTCTAGATACTTTACAGAGTGTCCACTGGGAGGTATGGATAATTTCCAGTTTTTTGGTTTGGAACACATACCCATTAATACTAGGGGTGGGGATAGATTAAATTTTCTCAACAGAAGAGAAATGCATTGGATTTTTACATTGGATACTCTCTGTCCCAAGGGGTTAAATGTGGAGTGGGAACTCAAACATTTTTTACATGATTGAATATTCCATCCACATTTTTATGATTACTACATTTTCTCCCTTTTGATCCCCACTTAATAATATAATTACATATTACAATCACAATAAGGATTTTTTTTGTTTAATATTTAATAATTTATCATATTTATTATTATTTATTTATTTAGATATTTAATATAACATGTATTTATTTTATATGGTTTATTACAATTGCATTATTATTATTATTATTATTATTATTATTATTATTATTATTATTATTATTATTATTATTATTATTATTATCTTTATAGTTGTTCATTACATTCATCCATATGTGTATTTACAGATTCATGTTTCATGAGATTAAGCAGTAGTTCAGCAGTTTCTGGCATTTTAAGTTTTTTACATTATTCAACCAGTGTTATCACTATTTATATGTATATACATATTATTTACACTATTATTATCTATTAATTATTTATTGTTTAGATAGTATTGGTGCATTGCATTGGTTCTTTTAATTCCTTTTGTTTATATATGTATCCCCTGCTGTGGACGCGTCACATTCTGCACTTGTTCATCATGATATACTGATTATGCTGCACAGGTGCTGACTGTTGACACCTTATATCAGGTTTCACTCCTGTCACAGTTGTACTCGCCACAAATCAGGACCGGACCGCGGGGCTGAAGTGGGTTGTAGAATCACCGACCTTAGACCGCGCAGACTGGTCCAGAGTGCGCAGTTCGTAGTCGTACATAGCAGGGTCAGGATTGGAGAAGGCAGCATCGTCGTTATTCAAGCAGGAGTTTGGCAACAGGTAAACAGGAGTTCCCCGCTTCAGCTTAGGAGCGGGAGTGGCCTCTGTGTGAGGAGCGGCCTCAGCCCATGATGCCGGTCTCAGCAGGGGGAGACAGCAGGCTGGCAGAAGTACACCGCAGGGCAGCGTCGGGAAAACCAACGCTTCAGCACCGATGACCAAAGCAGGCCTCTGCGTAGAGGGAAGCAGCAGGCCTCAGGATACTCAGGAAGTCAGGCCTCTGCGTAGAAGCGTAGCAGCAGGCCTCAAGATACTCAGGAAGTCATGCCTCTGCGTAGAAGCATCGCAGCAGGCCTCAGGATACTCAGGAAATCAGGCCTCTACGTAGAAGCATAGTAGTGTAGTGCACATCTACACTATCAATAAAAATGTATTTAAAATAATTTTTAATGTGGGGATGTTTGCGCAGAGAGAGAGCAGCGGATCTCTCTCTGCTGCAAACACATCTCGCCCCCGCCGCCCATACAGTAGTATCATTTATGTATGTGCATATACAGTACTGTATGTGTACAGTACTGTATGTTAGGGCTTATAGGGGTTGTTGTTATACAGTATATATATATATATACAGTATATATACTTCATTACAATTCATTATAGGGGACGGCTTCAAAGAGAACAGCTCGCAAGCACCCCCATGTGTATTTACACGGCATTGCAGTATTTCAGCCAGCCGGAATAAAATGCTTAAATCCCTGCCGGGAAAATAACGCAATGCACTCCGGCAGAAAACGATCAGAAACCTGAATACACCCGGGTATACCCGAATTCGCGGGACTAGCCAAGCGAGAATAAAATGTGTCGGTACTGTATGCCCCATTTACCTTTCTGGTCTGTGCTAAAGCAGGGAATCCTACCGGTGAGTTACGCAAGCGTTTTCAAGGCAGGATTTTGACCGGCGCATTGTGCCTATATGTATCCGGTATTCCGACCTGATTCCCGGGTACATTTTTGGGGTATACAGCAACTTGGACCCCGACTACTTACAGTAGGGCAATCTGAGAAGACTTTCTCCGCAAAACCCACCCTGAAACTCATAGTCTAGCAATCTCTGCTTGCTGGCACACCTGGAAAGGTAAAACACAAAAAATTATTTATTGCCGCATAATTTTACACAATGCATTGACAAACACTTGGCTCAAGAGCTGATACTCCCCAACCCCAATACATAGATCAGGGGTAACCAAATAGGCTTAACCTTTATTGTGAGCCTTGTTAGCCCCTCACCGGTACACTCATACCCTAGCAATCCCTGTTTGATTGCATGCCCAGAAAGTGAAAAGCACAAAAAATGCTTTAATTACAGACACGTATATTGGAATGGTACAATGTTACTGGGCCCAAGAGCTAACGCTCTTGGAACCTTATACACAGAGCAGGGGTAACCAAAACGGGCTTCACCTTTAGTGTATAGCCTGGTTACCCCCTACCGTCACAAGCACCGTCACTACATGTTCGAGATGTGAACCCCAGGTGTCACTAAAAACAGCTATATTGTCTAGATTTGCACTTGCAAACCCTTGCATGCCTTCCAGTAAACTTTTGACCAGAAAAAGAAAACTGAAAAGAGCTCTACTAGCATGAGGTAGATCAACCCATTTAACCAAGTAAATAATATAAATTGGTGGTGCACCCAAGAGCAAGGAGTGAATACAAAAAAACAAAGAAAATACACCCAAAGACAGATGTTGTGAAAGCTCAAAAAAGGGGCACTCAATGGGTATGATATTAGAATGAAATTAGTTTATTGTGTGGTCCACCAGCAGCTCTCCACACACAGGAAAATCTGTGCACCACCGGAAAAAGTATACAAAGACTGGGATGTGTGACTGTAGATACTTTATTAAAAGAGCATGTCAGTAGAGTTCTGGCGGATCCTCTAACGTGTTTCATGCTGAAGCGCTTTGTCAAAGAGTGATCCGCCAGAGGAGGAGTTGTAAGGAATCCGCTCCTGCCTTTGATTCTAGCCTTGCAGACCTCTGTAGTTACAAAGGCTTCCTCTGGCAAACAATGGCACATGTGCTGCCTCTCATTGCAGCTTCTGCACTGTGCTCCATCATTGGAGGAATACTCACACACCCTCCCTCTGTGATTGGATCTCTGCCCTTTATATGTTGGGCTTTGGCTCTGAATCAGAGCCAAGCATAATTCCTTCCCTGGACGTTTCGTGTTCTGCCACAAGCCATAGGATTGTCTCCTTGTGTACTAACTTCTATGGTTTTTGTTAGTAGTTCCTGAGTATCCTGAGGCCTGCTGAAAATGTACAAGCATGTACAGTATCAATAAAACACATACAGTATACAGTATAAATAAACACTCGTTCTTTACCTTAGCGGCTATGCGCTATGGTAAAGAAGCAGCATTTCTGTATTTTAATAATATTGTACAGTGAGCAGGGGGTTCCCTGAGCCAGAAATTAATGCTCAGGGACCCCCCCTGCGCCTGCTCAATATTATTAAAAATACAGAAATGCTGCTTCATTACCATAGCGGATAGCCGCTAAGGCAATGAAGGGGTTAACCCACCGTGCCCACTTTATTGTGTGTAGTGGGGATGGGTGAGGGGGGTATTTGGCCCTTGGTGTGAGTTTAGGACTTGCGGGGGGGTTGCGGGTGCACTTAACCCCTTCACGACCGTAGCAGTTAATACCGCTACGGTCATGAAGGGGTTAAGCTCTCCCGCTACCCCCCCGAAAGCCCTAAACAAGCACCGTTGGGGCTAATACCCCATTCACCCACCCCCGCTACCCACAATAAAAAAAATACACACACACAGCAGCCGCCAAAAAATAAATAAATCTAAATAAATAAATAAATAAATAAATGACAATAAATACATTTGAAATACATTTTTATTGATAGTGTACATGTGCAGGGGGTCTCCGGAGCTGAACCGCGTTGGTTTCAGGTCTGGGGACCCCCGGCCCCCCCGAGATACAGCCCCCTTTAGGGGGTGCCGGTATCCCTCTGCTTGGTTTAAAGGGCCCGACCACGTGATCGCGGCCTGTAAACCAAGCAGAGCAGAGGGATACCGGCACCCCCTAAAGGGGCCTGTATCTCGGGGAGCAGGGGGTCCCCAGACCTGAAACCAGTGCGGTTCTGCTCTGGAGACCCTCTGCACATGTACAGTATCAATAAAACACATACAGTATACAGTATAAATAAACACTCGTTCTTTATCTTAGCGGCTATGCGCTATGGTAAAGAAGCAGCATTTCTGTATTTTAATAATATTGTACAGTGATCAGGGGGTTCCCTGAGCCAGAAATTAATGCTAAGGGACCCCCCCCTGCTCCTACTCAATATTATTAAAAATACAGAAATGCTGCTTCATTACCATAGCGGATAGCCGCTAAGGCAATGAAGGGGTTAATCCACCGTGCCCGCTTTATTGTGTGTAGTGGGGATGGGTGAGGGGGGTATTTGGCCCTTGGTGTGAGTTTAGGATTTGCGGGGGGGTTGCGGGTGCACTTAACCCCTTCACGACCGTAGCAGTTAATACCGCTACGGTCATGAAGGGGTTAAGCCCTGCCTCTACCCCCCCGCAAGCCCCAAACAAGCACCGTTGGGGCTAATACCCCATTCACCCACCCCCGCTACCCACAATAAAAAAAATACACACACACAGCAGCCGCCAAAAAATAAATAAATAAATCTAAATAAATAAATGACAATAAATACATTTGAAATACATTTTTATTGATAGTGTACATGTGCAGGGGGTCTCCGGAGCTGAACCGCGTTGGTTTCAGGTCTGGGGACCCCCTGCTCCCCTAGATACAGCCCCCTTTAGGGGGTGCCAGTATCCCTCTGCTTGGTTTAAAGGGCCCGACCACGTGATCGCGGCCTGTAAACCAAGCAGAGCAGAGGGATACCGGCACCCCCTAAAGGGGCCTGTATCTCGGGGAGCAGGGGGTCCCCAGACCTGAAACCTGTGCGGTTCTGCTCTGGAGACCCTCTGCACATGTACAGTATCAATAAAACACATACAGTATACAGTATAAATAAACACTCGTTCTTTACCTTAGCGGCTATGCGCTATGGTAAAGAAGCAGCATTTCTGTATTTTAATAATATTGTACAGTAAGCAGGGGGTTCCCTGAGCCAGAAATTAATGCTCAGGGACCCCCCCTGCTCCTGCTCAATATTATTAAAAATACAGAAATGCTGCTTCATTACCATAGCGGATAGCCGCTAAGGCAATGAAGGGGTTTACCCACCGTGCCCGCTTTATTGTGTGTAGTGGGGATGGGTGAGGGGGGTATTTGGCCCTTGGTGTGAGTTTAGGACTTGCGGGGGGGTTGCGGGTGCACTTAACCCCTTCACGACCGTAGCAGTTAATACCGCTACGGTCATGAAGGGGTTAAGCCCTAGTGTACATGTGCAGGGGGTCTCCGGAGCTGAACCGCGTTGGTTTTAGGTCTGGGGACCCCCTGCTCCCCTAGATACAGCCCCCTTTAGGGGGTGCCAGTATCCCTCTGCTTGGTTTAAAGGGCCCGACCACGTGATCGCGGCCTGTAAACCAAGCAGAGCAGAGGGATACCGGCACCCCCTAAAGGGGCCTGTATCTCGGGGAGCAGGGGGTCCCCAGACCTAAAACCAGTGCGGTTCCGCTCTGGAGACCCTCTGCACATCTACACTATCAATAAAAATGTATTTTAAATGTATTTATTTATATTCATTTATTTATTTAGATTTATTTATTAATTGTGCTGCTGCTGCTGCAAGTCCTAAACTCACACCAAGGGCCAAACATCCCCCTCACCCCCAATAAAAAAAATTCACGCACAGCAGCCCACAATTAATAAATAAATCTAAATAAATATATAAATACATGAAGAGAAATAAATATACAGTATACTGTATATATATATATATACTGGATATATATACAGTATATATATATATAATAACAATCCCTATACATATACAGTATATACTGTGTATATATATATATACACTGTATATATATATATATATATATATATATATATATATATATATATATATATATAGATAGATAGATAGATAGATAGATAGATAGATAGATAGATAGATAGATAGATAGATAGATAGATAGATAGATATAGATATAGATAGATATATACAGTATACAGTATACAGTATATATACACACATGATGAACCAATATACAAATACATGTAGAATGGTTATCAAAATCATACTGTCCTACAGATAACGCTTCTCTACACAGACAATAATAATAATCAATTTAATAATCCTAACTGATTTTACAATATAAAACATAACATTCCAATCCACACAGTACATTGCATTTACATTGTATAAATGATGCATATAATCTATGCACCATATACATTCTGCAAATGAATGTTAACAATATAATTGCAAGCTACTCTACCAGTAAATACAAACACTTCCAAACAAGTCAACTATTTTAACCAATCAAGTAAACAAAAATCAATATATACTGTAAGTACCAACCAGAAAACACAATTTAAAACCAAAGCTAACCCTTACAATACCAAGGATTACATCTATCTAATTGTAAAAAAACCTTATACTTTATACACAGCATTGCAATAAACAAAATACATGATGAACAATACAGTACATTCCCTGTATCTCCCTGCCTTCAGTGTAATCTGTTTAAAGCCCCCTCCCCCCTAATGTTTCTGTTAAACAGATTACACTGAAGGCAGAGAGATGTAAAGGCCTAAAGCCCCCTCCCCACTAATGTTTCTGTTAAACAGATTACACTGAAGGAAGAGAGATGTAAAGGCCTAAAGCCCCCTCCCCCCTAATGTTTCTGTTAAACAGATTACACTGAAGTGAGAGAGATTTTACAGAAACACACATTAGGGGGGAGGGGGCTTTAAACAGATTACACTGAAGGCAGAGAGATGTTTCTGTTACCAGTAAATCTCCCTCCCTGCTGTCAGTGCAGTGTATGTAAATGTGGGGAGGGGGGGGGGACCCAATGTGCATACTGTGAGGTCTAACCACCCTCACCCCCTACCCACATACAGTTACCCCCCCCATCCTGGCCATGGCCCCTCCGCTTCTGCAAAAAAGACACAAAAATTAAAACATACAAAGTAATGTCCCTAACCCCTTAATCACCATAGCGGTTATTAACCGCTACAGTCATGAAGGGGTTAACCCACCCTCACCCACCACTCGAGATGCCTACATACCCTCCCACACTAACCCCCCCCGTGAGGCCTAACCACCCAGTCAGTACCCACAAGGGAGGCCTACCCACATACCGTTGGGGAAACACCCCACCCCCAGTACCCACAATAAAAACAGTACAATGACCCACAATAAACAGCATTATATTTATTAAATACATTACCCACCCCCTGTGCCCCTCCATAAATACAAGATTTATCCTTTTACATACAGGGTTCATAACGCAGTCCCACGCTAGTCCCCGGTGGGCTGGCAGGGCACCTGGACAGACCTACATTTTACCAGCAGCCCTTTTTACACAGGTTCTGGAGGCCTGCTGGTGGATCCTGCCAGCACCATGGCACCCAGGTGGTCTCCTTGTGTCACCGTGGGCCACAATTGGGTCTCCACGGTAGGCCCAAGGATGTCTGGGAGCCCCGGGTCAAACCCACAGGTGTCTGCGGGGCCTCGGGTGGTTCCCTCGGGGGTCTGGGGAACTCACGGGTGCTCACTACGGGTCCGCGGTGCCCCCACAGAAGTGGGACCACACATCATCATCCCCGCACCTACGGGTCGGCGGTGCCCCCACAGAAGTGGGACCACACATCGTCATCCCCGCAGACTACGGGTCCGCGGTGCCCCCACAGAAGTGGGACCACACATCATCATCCCCGCATGTGTCACCCATGGAACTACCAGCCTGATACCCTTGGGATACCCGAGGATACCCACAGGTGGTCTCCAGAGGCCCCACGCAAAACCACGAAATCAAACCCTGAATGTAAAAAAAATAAACCTGGCCTATACATTCAATACATACACCCTCCCCCCCAACACCTACAGTACAATAATGTGCAAAATAATTATTATCCAGATATGGATAATAGATTAATTGCCCATTATTAAAAACATTAACTAGCATATACAAATAAATAAAGTACTACTGACCTCATCAATACGAAGTGTCCGTTGCCAGCAAAATCCTTGTCTTGTCCACAACATACATAGCAAATACAAAACCAATACATTGCAATTACATTCAGATATCAATTAACCCCTTAAACACCTTATCAGATAATAACCGCAAAGGTGATTAAGGGGTTAAGCCACACAGGCCCAAAACCCACCCTTCACCCATGAATTTGTACTGTGGCTTCATCATGCAACTATATATATATATACTGTAAATATACAGAGAGACAGAGAGAAAGAGAGAGAGAGATATATACAGTATATATATACACACACGTTATATACTGCACCGACACACTTTATTCGAGAAAATGCCCAGTTTGTACCTGGCAGATACCTGGAATCCGCCGCTGCTCACCTCTTGCATGCTTCGTTGCGTTTGCCTTCCCAGCCACGGTTCATGCCTGGCTGACGGGGGCCTGATCTGTTAAATGATAATGTGAAGGATTTACTAGGCTGCAATGCTTCGCGTGTCCACCAGATCGCATAAACTCATGACTTGTAAAGCGCCGAATCAGTAATGTGTGGGCTTGCAGTTGTTTCGTTTAAAAAAGATACTGTACCACAGTGTGCCATTGTACAGTAACTTGGCCTTGGCCTTGAGACTGAAGGAAGAGTTGCAAAAATGTATCAATTTAGGCTTTACATACTGTATTAAATAAAGTACAAAAATACAGAAATGCTGCGTCATTACCATAGCGGATAGCCGCTAAGGCAATGAAGGGGTTAACCCACCATGCCCGCTTTATTGTGTGTAGTGGGGATGGGTGAGGGGGGTATTTGGCCCTTGGTGTGAGTTTAGGACTTGCGGGGGGGGGGGTTGTGGGTGCATTTAACCCCTTCACGACCGTAGCAGTTAATACCGCTACGGTCATGAAGGGGTTAAGCCCTCCCGCTACCCCCCCCCTGCAAGCCCTAAGCAACCATCGTTGGGGCTAATACCCCATTCACCCACCCTCCCGCTACCCACAATAAAAAAATACACACACAGCACAGCAGCCGCCAAAAAATAAATAAATAAATCTAAATAAATAAATAAATAAATGACAATAAATACATTTGAAATACATTTTTATTGATAGTGTAGATGTGCAGGGGGTCTCCGGAGCGGAATCGCGGTGGTTTTAGGTCTGGGGACCCCCTGCTCCCCGAGATACAGGCCCCTTTAGGGGGTGCCGGTATCCCTCTGCTTGGTTTAAAGGGCCCGATCACGTGATCGTGGCCTGTAAACCAAGCAGAGCAGAGGGATACCGGCACCCCCTAAAGGGGCCTGTATATCGGGGAGCAGGGGGTCCCCAGACCTAAAACCAACGCGATTCAGCTCCGGAGACCCCCTGCACATCTACACTATCAATAAAAATGTATTTCAAATGTATTTATTGTCATTTATTTATTTATTTATTTAGATTTATTTATTTATTTAGATTTATTTATTTATTTTTTGGCGGCTGCTGTGCTGTGTGTGTGTATTTTTTTATTGTGGGTAGCGGGAGGGTGGGTGAATGGGGTATTAGCCCCAACGATGGTTGTTTAGGGCTTGCGGGGGGGGGGGAGTCGGGAGGGCTTAACCCCTTCATGACCGTAGCGGTATTAACTGCTACGGTCGTGAAGGGGTTAAGTGCACCCGCAAACCCCCGCAAGTCCTAAACTCACACCAAGGGCCAAATACCCCCCCTGACCCATCCCCACTACACACAATAAAGCGGGCACGGTGGGTTAACCCCTTCATTGCCTTAGTGGCTATCCGCTATGGTAATGACGCAGCATTTCTGTATTTTTAATAATATTGAGCAGGAGCAGGGGGGGACCCTGAGCATTTATTTCTGGCTCAGGGAACCCCCTGCTCACTGTACAATATTATTAAAATACAGAAATGATGCTTCTTTACCATAGCACATAGCCACTAAGGTAAAGAACGAGTGTTTATTTATACTGTATATTGTATGTGTTTTATTGATATTGTACATGTGCAGAGGGTCTCCAGAGCAGAAGCGCACAGGTTTCAGGTCTGGGGACCCCCTGCCCCCCGAGATACAGGCCCCTTTAAGGGGTGCCGGTATCCCTTTGCTCTGCTTGGTTTACAGGCCGCGATCACGTGATCGGGCCCTTTAAACCAAGCAGAGGGATACCGGCACCCCCTAAAGGGGGCTGTATCTCGGGGGGCCGGGGGTCCCCAGACCTGAAACCAACGCGATTCAGCTCCGGAGACCCCCTGCACATGTACACTATCAATAAAAATGTATTTAAAATAATTTTTATTGTGCCGATGTTTGCGCAGAGAGAGAGAGCAGCGGATCTCTCTCTGCTGAAAACACATCTCGCCCCCGCCGCCCATACAGTAGTATCATTTATGTATGTGCATATACAGTACTGTACTGTATGTGTACAGTACTGTATGTTAGGGCTTATAGGGGTTGTTGTTATACAGTATATATATATATATATATATACAGTATATAAACTGCATTACAATTCATTATAGGGGACGGCTTCACAGAGAACAGCTCGCAAGCGCCACCATGTGTATTTTCACGGCATTGCAGTATTTCAGCAAGCCGGAATAAAAAGCTTAAATCCCTGCCGGAAAATAACGCAATGCACTCTGGCAGAAAACGATCAGAAACCTGAATACACCCGAGTACACCCGAATTCGCGGGACTAGCCGAGCTCAAATAAATTGTGTCGCCAGTGTACACACCCATGATAAACCAATATACAGTACAAATAAATGTAGAAGGGTTATCAAAAGCATACTGCCCTACAACCATGTAAACAAAAATCAAAAGCCAATACATTGCAATTACACTCAGAAATCAATTAACCCCTTAAACACCTTATCAGATAATAACCGCAAAGATGATTAAGGGGTTAAGCCACACAGGCCCGATACCCACCCTCACCCATGAATTTGTACTGTGGCTTCATCATGCAACTATATATATATATACTGTATATATATACAGAGAGACAGAGAGAAAGAGAGAGAGAGAAATATATACAGTATATATATATATATATATATATATATATATATATATATATATATATACACACGTTATATACACACCCATGATAAACCAATATACAGTACAAATAAATGTAGAAGGGTTATCAAAAGCACTGTCCTACAACCAAACACTTCTCCATACATACACACTAAATTAAAATCAATTTCCTTTAATATTCATAACTGATCTCTCAATCTAAATCATCACTAAACCTCTGAAAAGCCATTAAACAACTTACATTCCAATATAAATGATGCCTAAATATCTATGCATCATATACATTCTGCAAGTAAACAAAACTCAATTAGCAATCATTATTTACATCCCTAAACAATTCACACTAGATTCCGAACAATAAAACCATTAACAAATTCACGCCTAGAGCAGAACAATTAAGCCTTTGAAAAATATAAGTACCGACAAAAATACAACCTTTACAAACCAAGCCTATCCCTGACCTTCCTCAAACACACAATACAATACCAAGGAATACATCTATCTAATTTTAAAATACTTTAAACTCACAATAAAGCATACTGTAGCAGCATACACAAAATAATTTAAAACACATCTAATCCAGCTTTTAAAACAACATCATTTCTTACCCTGTACTGTACTGTATGTATATATCTCTCTAGACATATATACATACTGTACATACATACAGTGGCAAGAAATGATATACCACAAAAAAAATACACGTTTGTTAAAAAACCTTTTGAAAAAATTAACAAGTTAAATAAATTTCTTTACTGTAGTTCACTTACCATTACTTGCCCCCACGACTCCCGTTGCGCAGCTTACTCACGAACCAATCCACGATCAGGAACCCATAAAATAATAAACCAGAAAATAATAAACATTAAACTAAAAATCCAAATCAATCCACGGGTCTTCTACTTGTAATCCATCTTCATCTGTATTCTTCTTTCTTCTATCTCCTTCCAGCGGGGCGGGGCGGGGTCTTCTCCCCATCTGCGGCCACGCCCTGGTCTTCTTTCTTGCCCGGAGGTCCTTCCTCCGTGGCGTCTGGCTTCAAAATGAGACGACATAGGCTTTTAAAGGCCTATGACGTCACATTTTTCGTCATGGTTCCCACGGTCCTGATTGGGCCGTGAAAACCATGTGTTTTGGCCGACAAAAAAAAATGATGACGTCACTTAAAGGCAATGACAGCACAGCCAATCAGAATGGCTTTGCTTCAATTGCCTTTAAGATGACGTCATGAAAAGGCACATGGCCGCCCTCACATGGTATGGTAGCCAATCAGAGTGTGGGAACTTCATCCCTACTCTGATTGGCTACCATACCATGTGAGGGCGGCCATGTGCCTTTTCATGACGTCATCTTAAAGGCAATTGAAGCAAAGCCATTCTGATTGGCTGTGCTTTCATTCCCTTTAAGTGACGTCATCATTTTTTTTTTGTCGGCCAAAACACATGGTTTTCACGGTCCAATCAGGACCGCGGGAACCATGACGCAAAATGTGACGTCATAGGCCTTTAAAAGCCTATGTCGTCTCATTTTGAAGCCAGACGCCGCGGAGGAAGGACCTCAAGGAAAGAAAGAAGACCAGGGCGTGGCCGCAGACGGAGAGAAGACCCCGCCCCGCCACCCTGGAAGGAGATAGAAGAAAGAAGAATACAGATGAAGATGGATTACAGATAGAAGACCCGTGGATTGGTTTGGATTTTTAGTTTAATGTTTATTATTTTCTGGTTTATTCTTTTATGGGTTCCTAATCGTGGATTGGTTCGTGAGTAAGCTGCGCAACGGGAGTCGGTGGGGACAAGTAATGGTAATTGAACTGCAGTAAAGGAATGTATTTTATTTAACTTGTTAATTTTTTCAAAAGGTTTTTTTAACAAACATGTGTATTTTTTTTTGTGTGGTATATCATTTCTTGCCACTGTATGTATGTATGTATATATGTCTAGAGAGATATATACATACAGTACAGTACAGGGTAAGAAATGATGTTGT